>NW_023425493.1:6207500-6220000 GCF_014108245.1 Pipistrellus kuhlii
ACCATCCCAGAGCTGGGCACCAGGATCATCACTTCGTCTTTAGAAAAGGAAATGCTTAGGAAACCGGTCAGGGAGAGGCCGAGACGTTCGCTCAGTCCTCTGTTTGCCTCGGGAGGAGGAGGGTGAGGGAGGCGAAAGGCAATTCCACACACTTACTCTTTTAACAAATACTCATGAACCCCTACCCTGTGCTGCTCTGCTGGGGGCTGGCATCCTAGAGATGAAAAGCAACACGGGTTTGGTCTCCCAGAGCTCCAGGGTAATGGAAAAGAGGCAGGTGATCAGACAAATTATGTCATGTTGGAGATACAGGGATGGAGAAGGAAAAGGCAAGTGATCAGACAAATAACACAGATACGCTTGAGTGAGAATATCGGGCCAGGGGCGGCCAGGGGTGTGGAACAGCATCGCCTGCCCCCCAGTGGTAGCAGCCCCCTCTCCTCCACGCTGACCAGGGGGCTGGGTTGATGCTCTCCTGAGTGGTAGGCCAGGGCTGGCCCTGAAGTGGACTGTGAGGAATGGGTGGAGGACGAGGTGAGAGGAACGAGGTCACCAGATCCTTGGCTGAAGGGAGCACCCATAGGGAACTCGGGGACAAGATGCAGGCTGTTCACCTGGCCCATGCCTGTTTCCTAGGCACTGGCATTTGAGGGGAAACGGGTGAGGATGTGCTGAGCATGCCAGTGAGTCAGAGGGTGGAGGCCAGTGTCTGTCCTCGAAGCTCCTGTCTGAGGGGGAAATAGCAGTCACGCCCAGGTCTGTGCTCAGGAGCAAGGCGAATGGAAAGGTCGTGAGCTCTGTGGGTGGAAGGCCCTGGAGTTCTGGGGTGGTCAGTCAGGTGGGAGTCATCAGGGTGAGCAGGGGAGATCCTTAGGAGGCAAACACTGGAGCAGAGGTCACCGTGAACACCCACAGCTGATGTGGAAGGACTGAGGGTAGAGACATCTGGCCTCATCTTCTGAGGGCCCCTCCTCTTTCCCACACCCCTAATTTAGTTCATGTCCTGAGCCTGTGGGTATATCCCAGGGATGGTGCTAGGTGTTGGAATATGTCATTCTGGAGATACAGAGATGGAAAATGAAGATATAGTGCAAGATAACAGGTGTTATACAGAATACAAAATAACAGAGATTAGGTGGGCTCCTGGCATTGGAGGAGCCTGGCTGAGTGATGGCACCAAGCTCTTCGGATAAACCCCTGCTCTGGGCAGAGCAGGTGGATGTTAAAATTTTGAGCATTTGCTCAAAATGCCCAGTTAGGGCCGAGGCCTAGTAGCAAGGGCCGATACTAGATACTATGGCCTGGTCCTTGGGACGGCAGGGGAGAGCTGGGAGCTAATGACTGAGGTGGGTGCTTGGGTAGGCACTTCCACAGCTCTGCTGACCAGGGGCATTGGTCAGATGGTGCCAGCCACCCTCCTCCTGAACCACCCTCCTTTTATCAGGTCTTGAGGCAAGCCAGGGAAATTTAAAGTGGAATGATACAACAGTTACCCTTATGGAGTGCTTACTACATGCTGGGCACCCTATTCTGAGTTTTATATACACCATCCCATTTAACCTTCATAGGAGTGAACCCTACATAAAGAAATAGTGTTAGGATTCTGATTTTACAGATAAGGGAACAGACTCAGATAGGTGGTTATTTGTTTAAGAATGTATCAATAGAACAGGTGCGTTGCAAAGCTAGCATTTAAACCTATATGTGTTTCGTGTCAAAGCTCCTCTCCTATGTATTGTACTGAGCTCCTCTCCCTGATAGAAAAATAAAGAACTAGGACGTTCTTTATCTACCTGCACCGGGCCCTCTAGAAAAGCTGTTAGAAGGGCTCAGCTAGCATGCACTTTTGAAGACCTACTAAGTCCTTCTGAAGGATACAGGAATGTGGTTCATGCTTTCACATAGGGGGGGTGGGGGGAGAGAAGACAGAAACAGGTGAAACCTTTTGGGCTAATACAAGCCAGTTTCTAATTAAGTCTTCAGACCCCAAGCTGTAACATTTCCTAAGCATGGCTGTTGGAGTCAGGCTTGGTAGAAACTGCTCACCTTTGAAGTCAGACCGAACTGCATTCACACGTTGGTTCTTCTGACTAATCAAGGAGCTGCAGTTTCCCAGCCTGGAAAAACGGGGATATTGATGTGAACGTTGCAGGAATAATATCAGGACTAAATGCGATACGGTCATGAAGATTCCAGCACAGCGCCTAACAGGAAGTCAGTGGTCACATGCTGGCTTCTGTGCACAGAGGAGGTGGGAATGGGCATGAGCCGTGGAGACCTGGTGGACTTTGGATGGGGAGGGACATGGGGAGGGTATTCTAGAGGAGGGAACTCGCCAGGTGTATAAGCAGAATACATATCTATCAACAAGTGAATCTAAAAGTCAAGTGAATAAAAATCTGAGGAACAGAATAAACTGGTGAATATAATAGAATCAGGGGCATAGAATGGGAGGGGAATGATAATTCTCAGGGGGAAAAGGGGTACCTGTGTGGGGGTATGTGAAGAGACTAGACAAAAATCATATACCTATGGATGAGGACAGTGGAGTGGGGGAGGGGAGGAGGAGGTAAGGGCAGAGGGTGGAGTGGGGACCAGGTGGAGGGGAGCAATGGGGGAGGGGGAAAAGGAGAAACAATTGTAATAATCTGAACAATAAAAATTTATTTTAAAAAAGAAGTTTGGTGGGTGCGGGTTCTCTGGGGAAGAAGTGACCTGCCGCCTCTGTCCACTCTCCCAGCTTCCTGCAGGGAAGCTCGTCATGGGAAAAGGAGGGCCTGTGTTCTGCCGCCAGCAGCATCGTGAATGGACTTACACGTGTTTCTCTCTGTAAAACTTGAAAGATTGCTGAAAGCCTCTTGTCCCAGAAGCCCATGTCTCTGGAATTGATTTCATTGACCAATTTCTCATCCTGTCTTTCCTCTCCCAAATGCCATGCCATCCCATGGAAAAGTTGGAGTTCCTGGGGCCTGGCAGGGTCATCCCCGGGGTGGTTCTCATCCTCTCTGACTCCCACAGCTCCCCTCCTCTGGGAAGCAGCTGGGTGGGCATCTGTTTTCTCCTTCACCTGCTTCTCCACCCTCTTCCCCTCCCTGGCAGCCCCTCTCCATCATTATGATGCTAATTGTGTTGTTAATTTTCCTGAGATGCAGAAGGAAAGCCCCAATCTGTTTTAATGAATTTAATTAGAGAGGGGCTTGGAGGGCTTCTGAACCTCTTACCAGGATCACAATAAACAGAGTGAAGGGGATAAACAGCCTGGGATCAGCAGCTCAGGGTAGGAAGGGAGGATTTCCAGCTTAGTCCCAGAATGAAGAAACCTGGCACCCGGAGTTGTATGAAGGCGGTGTCAGCGGTACTGGGGCTGTTTCTGCCTGTCCCGCCCAGCCCATGCACTTAGCTTCAGACCTACTTCTGCCCTCGGGTGGCAGTGACCCTCTGGACAAGGTCTTGTTCCCACCACCACCACCAAGCACTTACTGAGAACCTGCTGTGAGGGCCAAAGATATTGTCTGGAACAATGTGGAGGCTATGAGAGAGGAGACATATTTTCAAATATAAGAAATACTTGTAATTCTAGACAGTAAATGCTAGAAGGTTGATAGAAGACTATGCTGGGCTTGGGTGATCTGGAAAAGCTTCTAGCAAGAGAAAGCACTTGAGGTAGGTTTGAGACTTGAAGACTTGAAGATTAAGTAATAATAATTAATAATAACTAGAGGCCTAATGCATGAAGATTCGTGCAAGAATGGGCCTTCCTTCCCCTGGCTGCCAGCACCATCTTTGTTCTGTCTGGAGCCGCCTTTCCACGTTCCCATGCTGCCTAGAGGCCCCAAGTGGCTGTGGTACCTGTGTATGCAAATTAATCTAAATTGTTGGGTTAATTTGCATACTCACTCTTAATTGGCTAGTGGGCATCACGAAGGTATGGTCAATTAGCATGCTTCTCTTTTATTAGTGTAGATAATAATAATAAAGGTTTAATAATCAGAATGGCTGGAGGAAGAGCAGATGCAAAGGCAGGATTGCACAGGGTATCTTTGAATCATGATACCCTGTGGGTGCATGTAACTCAGTGGTGTGGATATACTGGAGCAGTATATTCAGGCACAGTCATACAGGAACCTGGGCACTGGAGTCTGTTCTCTTCTACTCTGGCTGACCTGGGGTCTCCCTCCTTTCCTTTTTTGAGCACTTAGGATGGCCAGCTTGGGGAAGGCCTACGGCTGGATGGTTCTGGCCTTCATGCTGAGCTCACTCTCCTGGATCCAGTTCAGGACATCTGGGGTGGGTTACCAGTTGCTAAGTTTTGTTCTCAGATCTTGTGACTTTCTGGGATAAGAGTGAATGGCTGGCAGAACAATCCCAAGGACTTTCCCCAGTGACGAGAAGTCCTTCCTTCACTGACAGTGGCCAGTTTACTTTGGCAGATGCATTTTGTGCAAGGATTCAGTGGAGTCTTCCAGCTCAGGGGTCCGCAAGTTTCCTCACGCATCCTTCCTATTGCTGAGACTTCCCTGAGTGCTTCGTGTGCATGTGTGTGCACAGGTCTCTGTGTGTGCACTGCCTGTGTTTGCAAAATCATTCCCACTGGACCAGTGGTCAGCAAACTGCAGCTTGAGAGCCCCTTGAGTGTGGCTCTTTCACAAAATACCACAGCCTGAGTGAGTCTATTTTGAAGAAGTGGCGTTAGAAAATGTTTAAGTTTAAAAAATTTGGCTCTCAAAAGAAATTTCAATCATCATACTGTTGATATTTGGCTCTGCTGACTAATGAGTTTGCCGACTACTGCCCTAGACTCTGGTTCCAGTGTCTGTAATACAAAAGTTATTAAACCTTCCTGGGCCTTAATTTTTGTGTCTATATCCATAAGCTGAATGCTTTGAGAATAGGGCTTTCAACACAAGGAGGCATTATAACTATCATTTTGACAAGAAGTATGATACTGAGCTGAAATGTTAAGTCAGTGATCCCTCTGGCTCAGAACAGCTTGACTTGGGAGACCTGCCGGAATTTTATTTTGGGGGCCCCCAAAGGTTCTGCTTTTCGTTGTTTTCCACAGTCTATGGGTTTATGCATAATGAATGGTGCGGTTTGCCCACTGCTGTCAAGTGTTGATTGCCCTATTCACGTGTGTTTGTCTGAGCGACATTGTTATAGAGCCACGGTTACAGTACCCATTGTGTGGTGTTTTTCCACATGCGGGAGGTGACATACTCTTTATGACGGAAATGCCTCGGAGGCCACAGGCAATTTTCCTATGCTGCTGTAGGCAAGGACAGAAACCGGATCACTATCGTAGCATCATCACACACGGAGAAGAATTGCAGCCTTTCTGACTCACGTTGGGAGCTCATCCAGGGTTCTGCTGACCCCAGCCCTTGGGGGCATTTTTGCATAATACTTGTTGTGTCTGCAGTTCATCTTTGAAGCTTCTACTCTGTGCACAGCTCGTGCCTAGGTGGCAACTTGTTTCGAGAGAATCCTCGACTCTTAGCACGTTTGAGGTGATTTAGTCCAAGACCATTGTTTTCCTGATCAAGAAACAGACTCAGAAGGGGGGCTGCATGGCTAGAGGTGACAGAGCGAGTTCTTCCACATACTGGAACTTAAAAAACGTTACTTTGGAACCTAGTAATTGGACAAGATGATATGTAAAGAAGTTCCCTAAAGCACGATTAAACTAGAAGTGCTTTGCGATGGCAGAGAAGAGAAGAAATCAACGTGAAGTCCTTTGGGAAGACTTAGAAAAGAAACAGAGGGGCTGATTTGGGTCTCTAAGAATGGGTAGGATTTGAATAGGTAATGGTAAAGAGATGGGCTTTCTGGTGGGGAAAGGGGGCATAATCAAAGGTGTAGAGAAGGGAAGGTGTGGTCAGTGAATTGGCCAGTCTGGAGCAGTGGAAGGTGTGGCTGGAGGGATGGGCAGGGGCCATCGGAAGAGAATCCTGATGAGGAGTTTGTCTTTTTCTTGGGGTTGGTGAGGAGCATTTAAAGCTTCTCAGCTGAGCTGGCTCTTGCTTCTCCTGTTTGGGGAAAGGGAAGTGCAGGGACTTGCTCTTGGGCAGTGGCCGGGAGCTTGTCGCTGTCCAGGGTGCTGACCTGCCCCCTGAAAGATTTTTCTCCCCAGTAATGTCAGGGTCAAAGGTAAAGCCGGGGAATGCTTAGAACCACCCACAAGGATTAGAAAACACTTGGGTCCAGGACTGGGTTTCATGTGCACCAGGTTGCATGTGCACCAGGACTAGGTTTCATGGCTGTAAACTGGTTTACAGCATCTGACTTCACAGTCCTGGTGATGAAAGCAGAAGTGTGGGATTGAGAAAATCATAAATGCCTTCTTAAGGACGAGAGGACATGGGTGTGCACACGTACATGCTGAAATGACCCAATCTGTAGCCCCGTAAGTTTTGCCTTAGAGTCTTTCTATGCACAAGAATCGTAGCACGTTTGTTCTTTCACTGTGAAAAATGCACTCCTGCCCGACATTTTAGTGTTCCTAAAACTTCTCCAACAAACTTGGAGAGAGGAACAGGAGTTCCAGGCACACCCTACTCCTTCCGTCCAATGAAACACCGGAATGTTCAATACCGGTGCCATCCAGCAGAGACGTTCTACATTCCTGCTGTCCCACAAGCCAGCCCCAGCCGCACGTGGCTGCTGAGCACGTGACACGCAGCTCACATGACTGAGAACAGAACGTCTTTTTAACTTTAATGTCATTTAAACAGCCATGGGCGGCTGGTGGCTGCTGTACAGCTTTACAGTCAGAACGTTGCCCCTGGCCTCTGGCCCTTCACACCTACACGCCTGCGATGTAGAGGAAAGCGGGCTTTCGGATGCGTTTGACCTTTGCTGGAGAAAGCCCCGTGCCAAATGTGAACCAGAGATCTGTGTGCGGCTGTGAGTTTTGCCCTGACTTTCTTCTTGTCAGAGTGAAAACACACCACAGTTTTCTTTTCAGGGGCAGAGAGGGGGCTCCTGGAATCCTGGCTGGGGTACCAGGACCTGATCCAGGACATGCTGGAGTCTTGAATGGACTAGCAATGCAATGTGTATGGCCCAGGGAGTTTGCTCGGGGTGAGGTGGCGCACAGATGATGTGCTGCCATGCCGGGTGGGCATCCATCAGGGAGAAGTTCCTGGTCCTGGGACTGCTCTTCTCCTAACCCCGGGCATCTCTGCGTCCTGTGTACTTGGTGTAGCGGGCATGGCTCAGGACGGGGGAGTGGGTGAGCAGTAGAGGTGCCAGAGGGAAAATGCGTTAAATGCCCACCAATAAGTAAGTAACAATAGCCTGGTGGAAGACTGGAGGGGAGCGTCCAATGTGTTGGCACATGCCAGTGCCTGTAGGCCTGCCTAACCTTATCACAAACATGCTGGCTTCCCCGGGTCTCTGGCTGAGGATTGCCCTGTGTAAGTCTGAGTTCCTAAACCCGAGAACATGCTTTTTGTAGCCATGCCTTGTAGGTTTACTGTTTCCTCCTACAGAATCCCAGCGTGCTGATAGTAATCCTTTATAAACACCTGCTTGCGAGCAGCCCTTTGTGAGCCTGGAGCTATGGCCTTGACTCCCGGAAAGTGTGTGCACGTGCATACAAATAACATTTTTTCCGAACCCCTGCTGGTGTGCACTTCTGTGCGTGGGACCGTGGACAGTGACAAAGGAGGAGCCCTGGATGCTTGCTCTCGGTCTACTGGGAGAGCGAAGGCAGGCGTGTGTGAAAAATGACACACACACACACACACACACACACACACACACACCAATGACAGAAACAAAGACGCGGTAGCCAGGATACGGAGCTGGGGGTGGGGTGCAGCGTGACTGAGAGGCCGGATTATGTGAGTGTCTCTGTCTGGGCTTCTCCTGAGGATTCCCTGCTTCATGAGGCTGAGCTGGTACCAGCCACCTCCGTGCCTGTGGGGACAGAGCCGCCTTTATGGTGGGGCAGGCAGCTCGCCGCTGCACTGGGGCTGAGCTGAGGCCCACTGTCCTGAGCTCTGGGAAGGAGGAGGGGAGAAGGAGGGAGGGAAGGGAAGGGGAAGGAATGGGAGGAGAGGGGAGGGGGTCCAGAGGAGAGAACTGTGTGGAAGGGAAAGAAGCTCCCTTTTCTTCTTCTTCTTCTTTTTTTTTAAGTATACAACACAGTATTTTATTTATTTATTTATTTATTTAATATATATTTTATTGATTTTTTTACAGAGAGAAAGGGAGAGAGATAGAGAGCTAGAAACGTCGATGAGAGAGAAACATTGACCAGCTGCCTCTTGCACATCCCCTACTGGGGATGTGCCCGCAACCAAGGTACATGCCCTTGACCGGAATCGAACCTGAGACCTTTCAGTCCGCAGACCGACGCTCTACCACTGAGCCAAACTGGTTTTGGCCCTTTTCTTCTTAATCGCTTACATGGTGACAAACCTAGCCTGGTTGCAGAAGGGGCTTGTGGGAACTCCAGCAGCTCTTGTGCGTGGAGCCCTGAGATGCAGGCCCAGGTGCGGCTCTGGAGGAGACGGCAGGCCCCGTGTGGGGACATGGCTCCCACAGGTCACCTGAGCCCCCTGCTCTGCTCTCGGGGGCTGGACGCTGCCTGGCAGGGAGCAGGTGGGCTGCGTCTCCCAGCTGGGGCCGGGGAGGGACTTCTCTGGCGGCCTCGCAGGGAGGAGCCTGGCCATTTCCACCCTCCTGCACTCGAGTCACCTGGGTTCTTGTGGAAGTACAGGTGCAGAGTCAGGAGGTCTGGACAGGGCCTGGGGTTCTGCATTTTTGCCAACCTACCAGGCAATGCCATTACCCCTCCACATGGATTTTCAACCTGGTAATATGCTAGTCCAACCTGGGGGGATTTTAAAATGTTCTGATCCTTGGCGATGGCTGGTTTTGCTCAGTGGTTAGAGCATTGGCCTGTGGACCAAAGGTTCATGGGTTCGATTCCTGGCCAAGGGCACATACCTCGGTTGCAGGTTTCCCAGCCCCAGTCGGGTGCCTTTGGGAGGCAACCAAACGATGTGTCTCTCTCATGTTGATGTTTCTCTCTCTCTTCCCCCCTTCCCTAGAAATCAATAGAGAAAATATCCTTGGGTGAAGATTGAAAAAAAATGTTCTGATGGTGGGTCCCACTCTACCCCACGTAAACCACCATCTCCGGGAGTTTGGGGGGGATGCGGGGAAGGCTCTTCAGGTGGTTCTGATACACAGCCAGGCCGAGAAGCACCGCTCCCTGGATGGGTTCCCTCCTCCCTCTGATGTTTCCGCTGGCTTCACCTTCCTTTCCCCACGAGATCGTAAGGGCCTGGAGGGCAGAGAATGTCTCCTGTCACATGACTAGCGCTGGCCCTCAGTAGTTCTCGGTCAGCACGTGGTGGTTCGCTGGGCGGGTGGCAGCGTGATGCCCAGGGCTCTGCCCTGTGGATGTACCACCAGCCACGAGGGACCAAAGAGGGAGGCTGGCTTGGAACAGGCCAGAGGGGCTTGCAGGGCCTGGAGCCTGTAAGCTTCCAGGAGATACACGTTCAGTGATGCGTGGCAGAAAGGGCCTGGAGTGGGGAGCTGAAGACCAGGAGGATAGGGATCGAAAGAGTAAGTTATTTCACCTCCCTTAGCCTTGGTTTTTCTTGGTAGTAAAATGGAGATCTTCATATCTACTGGACAGGAGTATGTAAATAAGAACAATACAGGAGAGAGGGCTCCACTGCTTTGTACAAATAAGCAGTCACTTAAGAATTCAATTTTAGCCGAAACTGGTTTGGCTCAGTGGGTAGACCGTCGGCCTGCGGACTGGAGGGTCCCGGGTTCGATTCCGGTCAGGGGCATGTGCCTTGGTTGCGGGTGCGTCCCCAGTGGGGGGGGTGCGGGAGGCGGCAGTTCTCTCTCATTGATGTTTCTAACTCTCTGTCCCTCTCTCTTCCTCTCTGTAAAAAATCAATTATATATATAATAAAATAATAGTGGCAGGGCTAAGCCATAGCTGTCAGTCCTCTAACCCTTGTTCTAACTGACCTCCCAGTCTGTCCCACCACGTGCCTCGGTCTCCAGAACAAGGTGCTCTGGGTGCCGTTGACTGGACACCTCCTATGTGTCAGGGACTGTCTTGGCTCTGTCACCCCACGGATTCATCACAACACTTGGGTTAGATGTTATTCTCATGACACTGAGGAAATGGGGGCTCAGAACGGGAACCAACTTGCCCAAGGGGCTCAGCTCTAAGTGGCAGAGCTGGGCACGGATCTGATTCCCAAGTCTGGGCTCCCACACGGGCTGACGGCACCTGTGTTTGAGAAGCGTCGTGGTCTGCGAGTCACTTGTATTGAAGGGTGACAGAAGGGTCTGGGCATCACGAACGCTCCAGGCTGCCATAGGAGTGAATGCCAGGGTTTCCTGGCACCTCAGTTCTCTGAGTCATGGCGACACTGCTCTGTGAGGCCTCTGTCCCCGAGGCTGAGGCTGGGACACGCTCCCCAGAGAAGAGTCGCCACCTCCCCCCACGGCCCCCCTCTGCCGACAGAGACAATGAACCCAGCTCTTGTCTGTCTTGCGTGCCTACATAGGCTCACATTTCATTTGGTGCAGAAAGAAAATGGGAGCATGAAGGCGTACAGAGCCACAAGCCTCCCCTGGTCCAGATGAATGTCAACAGAGTATTTTCCTTGCTGTGTTCCTACCTTAGCGGGACCCTCTCCTCCCATACGTTGAGCACTGAGAAGGGGCCCAGTGTTGGTGGTCCTCCTGCCCCCTGGCCGGCGCCAGCAATGCAGCTGCATTGCAAGGGCACGTTCTGGCAGAAGTCAGCCTGACTGTGCTGATTAGTAAAAGAGAGGGGAGGGCGGAGTCACATGGTCTGACCAGTTCCGGGGGCACCCAGCTGGTCCAGGTGCTTACCTGTCTATACCTGGAAGACTTCTTTCACTCAGGACCTTATCAGCGATTAGGTGAGACTCACTGAGTCCACACTGAGAAGGAGAAGTACGTATGGTTCAGCAGACAGGAACCTAAGCCTGGCCACATAGACACTGTCCCCCGCTCCTGGGGCCTCACGTGGGATTTCCAGCGCTCATCACGGAGACATGGCTGACCGCTCCTGTCTGGCCCACGTTTGTCCTCTTGCTGGGTTCTGATTTGGCTGATTTTGTCTCTTCCATCTCCCATGGAACTGCTGGGACACTGCCTTCCTGTATGGCAGCCAGGGTTACAACATCCAGAGCTTTCTTAAGCGTTGTTTATGAAGCGTTCAGAGTTTAATGCTAAGCACAGAGGGTTTATCCATTGTGTGGCTTCAGTGTTGTCTCTGCTGAGTCCCCGTTTTCTATTCTGGCTCTCGTCCCTCTGTCTTTCTCTCTGAGTGTCCCTGGGGTTTTCTGTTTCTGAGAATTGTTTCCTGTTTCCGGTTCCACGTGGTCAGCAAGCTGCTCCTCTAATAGGAATAAGGACTTCCAGTTCGGCCCCACCACCCCCGGACCGGCCTGAGTGACACCAGCAAACACCCCATCTGACGACAGAGGTCTAGGGTCTTTGTGCTTAATCTCTTCACTCCCTCAGGCCCATGGCAACCCCAGCACAACCCATCCTGAGTGTTTTAGGAATCAGCATGAAGCAAGCCCACTGGGGTCCTGGGACTTGGAATGGTTTAGCTGGTGCCCCCCTCCCCAATCCCGGAGATCTCTGACCCTTTTTCTTCTCTGTCTGGCTGCCTTCAACAGCAGGGCCATCAATGGTTGTCATACTAAACTGACAGTTGGGAGTCTAGGGCAGTGATTGGCAAACTCATCAGTCAACAGAGCCAAATATCAATAGTACAACGACTGAAATTTCTTTTGAGAGCCAAATTTTTTTAACTTAAATTTATTCTAACGCCACTTCTTCAAAATAGACTCACCCAGGCTGTGGTATTTTGTGGAAAAGCCACACTCAAGGGGCCAAACAGCTGCATGTGATCCTAGAGCCGCAGTTTGCCAACCATGGGTTTAGGGGAAGGCAGAGGCTAAGGGAGTTGTAGTAAAAGACTATGAATGCTGTGTGCTGGGCCCTGCTAGATGGTTCTGGAAGGTGGTGCAGGAGTGGGGTCAGGGCCTGGGTCAGGTGGTGGCCCCAGTCTAAGTCAGGCTGGAGTAACCCTTTCTGAACACAGTGTTTGGTTCTTCTTGACAAATGAAGAGGGAACTCGTAGATGGCACCATAAGAAATTGCAGCTGGGGCTTCTGAGAGCAAGAATGCTTTGTTCCTCGGCGGGTTCGTGACCGCCTCTGGGGTCTACCCAGATGCTGACATGTCGGGGACAGACCAAAACAGGCCAAGGACTGCTCACTGGTCTTGAAGGATGTTCCGTTGGTTAGGACCGTTCATGTGCCTTAGATGGTCGGCTTTTCCCCCTCTCTTCCCTCCCCAGGTTTGTTTTCTCAGCCCATGCTATGGCATCCATGCATTTGGTCTTGGATGTAGGAGGTAGTGCAAAGCGAGAGCCTGGAATCAGACTGCCTGGGCGCATTCGCTAGTTGAATGAT